>NC_057811.1:377540958-377569757 GCF_018294505.1 Triticum aestivum
CGCCGCCGCCGCTCCTCGCCGGTGGCTCCGGCCAGATCCGGGCTGGCGCCGCCCGGATCCGGCACCGCCGCCCTGTCTCCGGCCCTCCCTCGTCCTCTCTAGCGCCGTCTCCGGCGAGCCGCCGCCTGCCTCGGTTCGTGCGCCCGAAGCCTAGATCTGGGATTTTGGAGGTGAAAATCCCACCGTCCTTTTTCTGTCATGTTATGTTGCCTAATTTGACCAGTAATATCTTCATGCTCGATGATCCGATTTGTGCATATTATATATAAAAATGTTCATCATAAGATGCTCTTCATTTTGTTCCATTGTGACATGCTTGTTTGAGATCATCTTGATGCCCTAATCATCGTTTCAAGAGTGCTATATGATATTAATCTGCTGAAACTGTTATAACTTGATGATTTGTCAGTTTTGTTGCATTTGATGTGTGCAACCTATGAGCATGAGCTCTACATGTGTTTTGAAGTACATCATGCCATATTTACAGAGGTGCTTGTCTTGTACTTTTGTGATCTATGTGGTGACTAGCACAAGCATGCAAAGTAGCCTCCGTGATGTTGCTGATTTCTGTGACTGTTATTTCTGCTAAGTTCGAGTCTGTTATATTTTGTTGCCATGTAAACCTGCTGCTACCATGAGTTCTATGCGTAATCTGGAGATGTTTACTAAGGATGTTTTGTTATACATGTTATTATCTTTCCGTCAATGCCCTTGGTTGCATTTATAGCCTGCTGTAGCTTGTTGCGAACTTGCTCTCAAATTGCTAAATAATGTTGCTATCAGCCTGTTAACATGAACTCCAGTATTGCCATATATTTTGCTAGTGATCCATGCATCCTATGAACTTGCTCTTGCCATGTTTAGCTTCATAATTGTGTCTTCTTACTGTGGGTCACCTTGTGATGTTTCGTACTGCTCTATAGTGAGTTTTACAAGCTCACCAACATGCCTACTTATCGTTGTCTCTGCCTTGTACTATTATTTTCACCAAGTCTGAATGTGTCATATAACTTGCTATGTTTACATGGGTGCCATCATATCTTTTGTGCCATTTTGGCTCGTGATCAGTAAGGGACTTTTGTTCTATGCAATTAGTAGATTCATGCAATGCCTTTGTTTGCTATGATCTGTTCGCATAGCATGTTGTTTGATAGCTATAAACTTAGCAACCTGATCTTATTTCTGCCATGTCCAGTGATTTCTGCCAAGTCTATGAAACTGTTATTATTTGCAATCTTGCCATGTCCTTTTGAGTATGCTCTAGTGATTTCTAGAGATAGCTCACTGTTCATGTTTTGTCATGCTTTACCTATAAATCACGTCCATGTCATTTGTTTACATCTTGAGGTGTTGTATCATGTTGTTTTGATGCTTACAAGTTGCCTAGTTGCTGTTTTGGACAGATTGTTGTTATATCTTGTTTATGTGTATGTGTTGCACTGTTGCTCCGTTTTGAGTGTGCTCTATATGAAACATGCTTAGAATTGCATGTAGTTCACCTTATCATGTTCCATCCTTATCTTGAGTGTGTTTCCTTGATGTTTGAATGCATTTTGCATCAATGCCATGTTTGACTTGTTTTGCTCATATCTTCTAGGCCGTAGCTCCGAACTAAATGAACTTTATATGTAACTTGACTAGAATTTTGTGTAGATCATCTTGGTGCATCTTAACTTGCTGTTTAATAACTTGAACATAAAGTTTATTCAGATGTGGACCAATTTCAAAACTTGCATATGAGGACTTACCGGATTTGTTATATGTTAGTTCCGGCTTCATTTAAACTTGCTTTGATGTGTTGCTCTTGTATGCATCATCTCTTGCCAGGAGTTGCATCATATAGCCTTGTCATGCATCATACTTGATTGAGCATCATGCCTTGTTCATGTGTGGTGTGTTTACCATGTTGTGCTCCTTCTCGATAGTTCCCGTTTCGTTGCGATCGTGAAGATTCGTTCGTCTACGCTTGGTTCGTCTTCGTGGCTTCATATTCTTCATGGACTCGTTCTTCTTCCTAGCGGGATTTCAGGCAAGATGATCGTTACCCTGGATCTCACTACTATCATTGCTATGCTAGTTGCTTCGTTCTATCGCTATGCTGCGCTACCTATCACTTGCTCTTCAGGCCTCCCAAATTGTCATGAAACCACCTCTAACCTTTGTCACCCTTCCTAGCAAACCTTTGTTTGGCTATGTTACCGCTTTTTGCTCAGCCCCTCTTATAACGTTGTTAGTTGCAGGTGAAGATGAAGTTTGTTCCATGTTGGAACATGGATATCATGAATTTTGTTGGGATATCACAATATTCTCTTATTTAATTAATGCATCTATATACTTGGTAAAGGGTGGAAGGCTCGGCCTTATGCCTGGTGTTTTTTTCCACTCTTGCCGCCCTAGTTTCCGTCATACCAGTGTTATGTTCCTTGATTTTGCGTCCTTTACGCGGTTGGGTGATTTATGGGACCCCCTTGACAGTTCGCTTCGAATAAAACTACTCCAGCAAGGCCCAACCTTGGTTTTACATTTGCCTCACCTGGCCTTTTTCCCTTGGGAGTCGCGCACCCGAGGGTCATCTTTATTTACCCCCCCGGGCCAGTGCTCCTTCGAGTGTTGGTCCAACCTGTCAGCCGCAGGTGGCCACCAGGGGCAACTCTGGGCTGGCCTACCGGAAGTTTGGACAATCCGGTGTGCCCTCAGAACGAGATATGTGCTGCTCCTATCAGGATTTGTCGGCACATTCGGGCGGCTTTGCTGGTCTTGTTTTACCATTGTCGAAATGTCTTGTAAACCGGGATTCTGAGACTGATCGGGTCTTCCCGGGAGAAGGAATATCCTTTGTTGACCGTGAGAGCATATAATGGGCTAAGTTGGGACACCCCTGCAGGGTATTATCTTTCGAAAGCCGTGCCCGCGGTTATGTGGCAGATGGGAATTTGTTAATGTCCGGTTGTAGAGAACTTGACACTTGATTTAATTAAAACGCATCAACCGCGTGTGTAACCGTGATGGTCTCTTTTCGGCGGAGTCCGGGAAGTGAACACGGTTTTTGGGTTATGTTTGACGTAAGTAGGAGTTCAGGATCACTTCTTGATCATTATTAGTTGACGACCGTTCCATTGCTTCTCTTCTCGCTCTTATTTGCGTAAGTTAGCCACCATATCTTGCTTAGTCGCTGCTGCAACCTCACCACTTATCCTTTCCATACCCATTAAGCTTTGCTAGTCTTGATACCCATGGTAATGGGATTGCTGAGTCCTCGTGGCTCACAGATTACTACAACAACAGTTGCAGGTACAGGTTTTGCGATGATCATGATGCGAGAGCGATGTTACTTGTTTTGGACTTCTTCTTCTGCTTCTTCTTCGGTCAGGGGATAGGTTCCAGGTCGGCAGCCTGGGCTAGCAGGGTGGATGTCGTTTGAGTTTCTGTTTGTGTTTCATCCGTAGTCGGATGTTGATCTTATGTATGATGTATTGATGTATTCTTGCGGCATCTGTATGCCTTGTATGCATCCCCAACTATTATGTAATGTTGATGTAATGATATCCACCTTGCAAAAGTGTTTCAATATGCGGGTCTATCCTTGGTGGGACCTTCAAGTTCCTCGCGGATAGGGTCGCATATTGGGCGTGACAGTCAGGCTGGTTGGAGGTAGACGACAGGAGAATCGGAGAGGAAGAGAGAAGATTGTAGCGACACCGGGTAGTGTGGGGTTGATTTTAAACTGCGGCGCCGGCGCCATTAAAAGTGGGGGCAGTTGGGACGAAGGTGGGCGGCGGAGACTGGTCAAAGGGCTCGCCTCCTGGGGAGCCTGCGCAACGGCCTGCTCACACGCCTCCCGGTCAACCGGCGCATCGGTCTGCTCACACGCCTCCCGTTGACTCACACGCTTGCTCGGACGGCACTTGCCGATGACAAGCGGGACTCGTGGCGGCACGTAGACGCCCATGGTTTGAATAGTGAAAGCGTTCGCCTTAACGTGACAGATCTTTGTTCCGAAATACCTTGGCTCTTCATTTGTGCAACTTCTCATAATATCTGCAGCAAAGTATTTAGTAGCAAAGTAGTATGGAAGTAACGATAACAGTAGCAAAAGTAATATTTTTGGGTTTTATAGTGATTGTAACAGTACCAACGGAAAAGTAAATAAGCGAAGAACAATATGTGAAAAGCTCGTAGGCATTGGATCGGTGATGGAGAATTATGCCGGATGCGGTTCATCATGTAACAATCATAACATAGGGTGACATAGAACTAGCTCCAATTCATCAATGTAATGTAGGCATGTATTCCGAATATAGTCATACGTGCTTATGGAAAAGAACTTGCATGAGATCTTTTGTCCTACCCTCCGTGGCAGCGGGGTCCTAGCGGAAACTAAGGGGTATTAAGGCCTCCTTTTAATAGAGTACCTGTCGGGGATATACCCCGTGGTATGACCCGGCCGGAAGTATGACCCGGCCTGACTTGGCATTTCGCCGATGACCCGGCGGAGGACTAGCGACTCATGGGTCTGGCGGATCATTGGTCAGACAGCTCATGAACCAGACGACTCATGGATGGCCCCGACGGCGGGTCAGATAGAAGACAAGGCCCAAGGCCCAGAAGGCCGGCTCACGTTTATGATGGGCCGGCTTAATAAGAAAGGGATGACGAATGTTTCCTTTACGAGGAAGCAAGACCCGGACTTGTATTCAACTTGTAAGAGAAGATAGACTAGTCCTAGTCCTACTAGGACTCCACATGTAACCCGCTCCTCTAACTTATATAAGGAGGGGCAGGGCACCCCAAAGAGGGACAAGCAACAAGAAATAGTCTCTAGGGCTATACACCGAGAGCCGGAGCCGGCGACTCTCCCGTGATCATAATGAGACCTAGCCTCAAACAGCACGTAGGGTTGTTACCGGATGATGTTTCCTGGGGCCCGAAGCTGTCTAAACCCTTGTCTTATGCGTTGATCCGCCCTGCGTCTCTGATCCCAATCAACCCCTCTCAAGGTACTACATAAATGCGCTGGCCTCACGACTAAGTCCTCACGCTAAGGACATCTGCCGTGACAATTCCACGACAGTTGGCGCCCACCGTGGGGCTAGCGCACGATGGTGTTGAGTTCTTGAAGGGATCTTTCCTAGGATTCGAGAAGTTTGCAATTTTTTGGCTCAACGAATGCTGGCGTGGAAAATTCATATCAACTATAAGTTCATCAGTCAAAGGTTGACGAAGTGTTCTGCGGCGGCGGATATGTGATTGATTATTTTAGGGTTACATGTTGTACGGCCATCTCTCGCGCTGTGATAAATCCGCAGAGTACTATTGCGCCGAGTTCGAGACGAGGTCTTCTACTGGAGGCGGTTTATCTACCACGTTCTCTGAGGCCGACAAAAGTTCAGGTGATCCGTCCGACCGCAGGTTCCGCCGAGTTGTCGTAACCACCGCTCTTGGTCTGTTTTACCCGGTGGAAAATCCCTAAAGGCTGCAGCCGTCCTGGCTGTTCCGACGCGTTGCAATTGCTGCTCCGTACGCAGCGCCCTGCCGCTCACAAGAGAGTTAAGTCCTGAAGCAAGCATTGATCTACCGCTGCTGCTTTATGTGTGAAGACCAAAGTCAAATCATCAGTATCTACTACGTACAAGGTATATCACCACCATCACCTTGAGCCGCCTCTCCTTGCTGTGCCGCAAAGGCCTTTTCAGCTGTAGGCAGGCCTCAAACCGCTTGGCCGGGTGTCAACTATAACCTTGAGCCAATGGGCTTCTCCTTCGCCTTCCGCCGGCGCTGGCCTCCGCGGATGTTTCGAGCCGCCTCGCACCACCTCCTGCAGGAGCTTCATCGCTGAGTCGTCTCGGCCAAGCAATCTTGCCCCGGCCTTGCTCGTTCTATGAACCGCCACACACCGAGTCGCCTTCAGGGACCTAATGGCCGGCGCACTGTCTTCCTCGCTGGCATCGTTTCTGAGCCACCGCGCTGAGTCGTCGCCTCCGGGCCTCAAGTCTCCGACTCTCGCGGTTTCAATTGCCCGGCTGTAAACCGCCGTTCGTGCCTCACCCCGTTGGCCATACTCCATGGTCAAATCTGCAAGCTGCCACGACTTGCCTTCAAATCGCCAAAATCAGTGGAATACAATTGGATAATATATTTGGAAGTGGCCAAAGATTACATTAATTTCCTTAATGAGCGTGGAGGGACCCGTACTGTGGAAAGTTACTTTTCTGAAAAGCCAAACGCAACTTCGATCAATGATCAAAGACTTGGACAAATCTTTTGCTATGGTCGTCGTTCACGTGAGCATCAAATCCCATCGGTCAGACATTGTCAATGCTACGGCTCCGCCCCGAGTCAGTTCTGACCGAACGACTTGCGATCAAATCACCGGATTCTGCTGTCGCTCCATGTATCAAACGAAGCAGTCTCAGATCAATACAACTTCTGTTAAGGCCAGCTACACAGGGGAATCTAATAACAGAAGTATCCAGGTGTAGCCTGGTTAAACAAGCCTAATCATGTACTACTAGCTCACGTGGTGAAGCAATTCCAAAATCCACTACTAATAGTATTGCTCACGAGAGTACTACATGAGGACCATTAGTACCACGTACATCCGCGCCGCCGACTCGCCCATCCGCGCCGCCTTACAAATGCCACGGACGATTCACTCGTTCGCCCTTGCGGCCGGTTCACGCGTCCACACCGGCTTACAACACCACGGATGACTCGCCCGTCCGCTTTCGCGGCCGACTCGCCCGTCCGCACCGGTTTACAAACGCCGCGGCCAACTCGTCCGTCCAAGAAAAAATACCAGGTGCTATCCTTTCTATGTATTTTGTCAGCACATATTAAATCATCCGAGCAAAACTACTTTGCCCTGTTGTATTTTGTATGCAGGGAAATTACCCGTCGCAAAGTGGCATTATACCACGGAGATGGAGACACGCCAAACATTATTTGGCACAGGTGGTTCTCCTTACTCAACGGATTCCCGCACCGGCTTACAATGCCGCGGCCGACTCTCCCGCCCGCACCGGTTTACAGTGCTGCGGTTGACTCACCTGTGATTAACTTCATGGCGGATTACTTCCGGCCTAGACACATCAGGTGTTATTTCTCCTATGCATTTTCTTAGTATACTTTAATTACTATGAGCACAACTACTCTACTCTACGGTATTTTTGTATGCAGGAGAATTATCCGTTACAAAGTGGTGTTATGCCACGGAGGCACGTTCGGCGGTACCGCGCGGCTTCACGGACCGGTGTGTCATGGTCTGGATTACATCAACGCGTCGGCCGACTCGCCCGTCCGCGCCGCGTTGCAGCACCACAAACGACTCGCCTGCCCGCCCTCGCGACCGGTTCACGCGTCCGCCTCGGCTTACAACGAGGAGGACAATTTCCTCGTCCGCACCGGCTTACAATGCCGCGGCCGATTCATCTGTCTTCTCCTGCGGCCGATTCACCCCCCGCAGCCGACTCGCCCGTCCGCACCGGCTTACAGTGCCGTGGCCAGCTCATCTGTTGCTCGGGCGAATCAGGTGATATTCATCCAAGTTTGTTCTTAACACATAGTATTTTTGTCAAAGAGCAGTTTATCTTTGCCTTGGTCTGCACTATTGTTGATACAGGACATGTGTTCACTACGTCAAAACAATAATGGTTGACTCGCTCGCGCCGGTTTACAGCGCCGCAGCCGGTTCATCTGTTTGAGCTGCCTCTGACGCGGCGGTCGTCTTTTCCATCTGTCTATTGCGGCCGGGTCTACATCGACACACCAGGACTGCACCTGTCTGCATGAGTGGATTATTGAATATGAGCAAGTCACTGCTTGGGAAGCCCGGTTTTTCTTCCAACAGCTTGGAGGAAAATTGTCGTGTGTTATCAGCCGCCATCGGCATTGGACGGCTCAATGGGCATGCGCACAAGTCGCCGCCACTACAGTTTGCTTAAACTTCAAAACATCCAGTTGGAAGGAACCATTGGCCGAGTTGCTGACACGGCTCATACGGGATCATTTATAACCCGCCGCAGTCACCTCAACCTTCTGTGGATTCACATCACGCTGTCAAACAGCAATGATATACCCCTTATGCTATGGTCAATATGGAGAATCTCAAAGCCAACTCCTCGAGTCGTCTTGAGACTCGGGGGCTACAATGATATGACTCGGCAGCATTGGTCGGTTTCAATGCATTCAAGAACTCCGGGTCGTTGGAGGGAATGATAACCCGGTTCCGGAGGTTACTACCATATTGATGAAAATATAAAGGCCGTCAAAAAATTGCCGGTTCAAAATAAAGATTCCGGTTTAAAATCCGGTTCAAGAGATATCTCTCCCCCGCAAAGTTTTGAAGCTCTCAAATCCGGTTCAAACATCCGGCTCAAGGTAAATTTATATATTACAAAGCTTTGGAGCTCTCAATATCCGGTTTACAAATTTCCGGTTCAAAAAGAAGTTATCTCTCGCAAAATTTGAGTTCTCAGGAAAAATTAAAGGGACCAAAGAGAGTCTGTTACAACGCACAACCTAAACATAGGTACCTTGCTTTAATGACCATTGGGAGCCGATCGTATTCGAATTTAGCTTAACCCTTTTGGTGTGACCCTGATCGTATTCGAATCAGCGTCGTTAAACAACTCTCAAGGTCATTTGGGGGCTTCCTGTTCAAACATAGGTCGTATTCGAACCAAAGAGAACATAGCTGTCGGTACCCTTTTGATTGGCACACTGCCGAGCTCACTAGGGGGCTTCTTCATCGTATTCGAATCATAGCTCAACCCCTTTTGGGAACCGACGTGGATCGTATTCGAATCAGCGTCGTTAAACAACTCTCAAGGTCATTTGGGGGCTTCCTGTTCAAACATAGGTTGTATTCGAACCAAAGAGAACATAGCTGTCGGTACCCTCTTGATCGGCAACGCCAAAGCCACTGGGGGCTATATGATCGTATTCGAATCTTAGCTTAACCCCTTTGGGACGCTTTTCTGATTGTATTCGAATCAGAAGCCTCAAAAATTTTGAAGTCTCTTTTTGCAAACAATTTTTGGATTTTATTTGAAGCTCTTTTTCATATCTAAAGTGTATATGAGTGGTTGTTATTTAACCCAGCTTGATTTTCAATGATAAATCGCCAGCTTATGACAATCATCATCTATGTGGAAGCATTTGCTTCTAAGGATTGGGTTATCACCCTTCTGCACAGGTCATGTAAACCGGCAGTACAAATTCAATATCACAGTGGTTATATGTGAGATATTATGACCCGCCCTGCGGTAAACCGCCAAGGGATCTTGTGATCTACTTGTGTGCAGGATAAGACTACATTTGGGTGGTTACCCGCCCTGGCTTTTAACGTTAAGTCGCCAGGGCATATGTTGTTTAAACTCTGTGCAGGATTTACAGGGCTATGACTTACATAAATGATTAAGTTCAAGCCCATCATCAAAGATTGAAATTGGTGTCTCAAAAGGGTTATCAATTCTTGATTTTCTCAAAGGCTATAAGCCGCCGGGTTATAAAAATTCCGGTTTACAATGGAGGTGTATTAAATCGTCATCGGCCAAGAGCCGCCGGGTATTTAAACTCCGGGTTTACTTATCAACAGATGAGGTATTCAAAGTCGCTTTGGCGAAATGGCTATTATTTTATCAATGGATATAATTTATTCTACAATGGAAGGAATAGTCCCGAGTCGCTGCGGGCTTACAACCCGACACTTGGGGGCTACATTATTCAAAGTTGAGATTACATCAAATATGCAAGTCCCATGTCACTGCCAGCATGCACCATGGCACTTGGGGGCTAATGCAAAGTCATTTTTACTGGCCTTATTGAAGACCCGACTCATCACATTGTAATGAGCCGGCCCTTGGGGGCTACCAATTGCTCCTATCAACAGTTCAAGGTACACAAGTCTTAAATCCATTATATTGAAAGGTCCATTACTCAGTTGAAAGAGTACAAAGCTCTTAACCTTATGGACATGGGTTCGGGCCCCATGAAGAGGATTACAGCATATGGTATTCTTTTCAAGGAAATATATATATAGTCCCAGCTCAATATTATCTTACTGAGCCAGCCCTTCGGGGCTACATGTTGCTGCTCAAGTCTACATCTACAAAGTCCCTGCTCATTATTGCATAATGACCTGGCCCTTGGAGGCTACACCGGTTGAAGTTTTGTGAGCATAAGACAATTACAAGTCCCAGGTTAATGCAAGCATGACAACCCGTCACTTGGGGGCTACAGGTAACACGGATATAAGGAGAAATACTTTCGAATTCTCAGTTTTGAGCAAATCATATTGACCCGGCGTCACCAATCATTATGACCTGGTGTCTGCAACAATCATAGCCCGGCGTCATCAACAATTATGACCCAGCGTCGGCAACAATTATGACTCGGTGCCATCAATATTTATAAACCGGCTACTTTGGTAATATTAAACCGGCAAGTTTTACATCTTTAAACCGGCTGAATATCAGATGACTATTTCAAGACCAATATTTCTTAAGCCGGCGCTTTGAAAGCCGACTCAAGTGGATTATTCTTTACAATATTTCTTTACAAGAGCCAATATCAGCAAATGGGTTATGAAGCTGGCCTATTGACCCGGATATTCCAGGAGAAAATGTCAAGGACTCAAGGATGATCAGGTGCCGGTTTACAAGAATATTTAACCCGGAGCACAACCTGTCAAATTTGTTCTTGTGTTTAGGTTGCAGGATCAGTTTAACATGGATAAATCCGAATTAAACTGGGGGCTAATGTCGGGGATATACCCCGTGGTATGACCCGGCTGGAAGTATGACCCGGCCTGACTTGGCATTTCGCTGATGACCCGGCGGAGGACTAGCGACTCATGGGTCTGGCGGATCATTGGTCAGACAGCTCATGAACCAGACGACTCATGGATGGCCCCGACGGCGGGTCAGATAGAAGACAAGGCCCAAGGCCCAGAAGGCTGGCTCACGTTTATGATGGGCCGGCTTAATAAGAAAGGGATGACGAATGTTTCCTTTACGAGGAAGCAAGACCCAGACTTGTATTCAACTTGTAAGAGAAGATAGACTAGTCCTAGTCCTACTAGGACTCCACATGTAACCCGCCCCTCTAACTTATATAAGGAGGGGCAAGGCACCCCAAAGAGGGACAAGCAACAAGAAATAGTCTCTAGGGCTAAACACCGAGAGCCGGAGCCGGCGACTCTCCCGTGATCATAATGAGACCTAGCCTCAAACAGCACGTAGGGTTGTTACCGGATGATGTTTCCCGGAGCCCAAAGCTGTCTAAACCCTTGTCTTGTGTGTTGATCCGCCCTGCGTCTCTCATCCCAATCAACCCCTCTCAAGCTACTACATAGATGCGCTGGCCTCACGACTAAGTCCTCACGCTAAGGACATCTGCCGTGACAATTCCACGACAGTACCGGACCAAAGCATTAACACATAGTGAATACATGAACTCCTCAAACTACCATCATCACCGGGAGTGGTCCCGATTATTGTCACTTCGGGGTTGCCGGATCATAACACATAGTAGGTGACTATAGACTTGCAAGATAGGATCAAGAACTCACATATATTCATGAAAACATAATAGGTTCAGATCTGAAATCATGGCACTCGGGCCCTAGAGACAAGCATTAAGCATAGCAAATTCATAGCAACATCAATCTCAGAACATAGTGGATACTAGGGATCAAACCCTAACAAAAGTAACTCGATTACATGATAAATCTCATCCAACCCATCACCGTCTAGCAAGCCTACGATGGAATTACTCACGCACGGCGGTGAGCATCATGAAATTGGTGATGGAGGATGATTGATGATGACGATGGCGACGGATTCCCCTCTCCGGAGCCCCGAACGCACTCCAGATCAGCCCTCCTGAGAGAGATTAGGGCTTGGCGGCGGCTCCGCATTGTAAAACGCGATGAATCTTTCTCTCTGATATTTTCTCCCTGAACGTGAATATATAGAGTTGGAGTTGAGGTCGGTGGAGCTCCAGGGGCCCACGAGGCAGGGGGCGCGCCCTGGGGGGGGCAGGCGCGCCTCCCGCCCTCGTGGACAGGGTGTGGGCCCCCTGGCCTTGATTCTTTTGCCAGTATTTTTAATTATTTCCAAAAATAATCTCCGTGAAGTTTCAGGTCATTCTGAGAACTTTTGTTTCTGCACAAAGATAACACCATGGCAATTCTGCTGAAAACAGTGTTAGTCCGGGTTAGTTCCATTCGAATCATGCAAGTTAGGGTCCAAAACAAGGGCAAAAGTGTTTGGAAAAGTAGATACGACGGAGACGTATCAACTCCCCCAAGCTTAAACCTTTTCTTGTCCTCAAGCAATTCAGTTGATAAACTGAAAGTGATAAAGAAAAACTTTTATAAACTCTGTTTCCTCTTGCTGTTGTAAATATGTAAAGCCAGCATTCAAGTTTTCAGCAAAGATTATGACTAACCACATTCACTATAACATTTGGGTCTCATGTTTACTCATATCAATGGCATAATCAACTAGCGAGCAATAATAATAAATCTCGGATGACAACACTTTCTCAAAACAATCATGATATGATATAACAAGATGGTATCTCGCTAGCCCTTTCTGAGACCGCAAAACATAAATGAAGAGCACCTTTAAAGATCAAGGACTGACTAAACATTGTAATTCATGGTAAAAGAGATCCAGTCATAGTCATACCCAATATAAATTAATAGTAATGGATGTAAATGACAGCGGTGCTCTCCAGCTCATGCTTTTTAATAAGAGGGTGATGACTCAACATAAAAGTAAATAGATAGGCCCTTCGCAGAGGGAAGCATGGATTTGTAGAGGTGCCAGAGCTCGGTTTTTGAAATAGAGATAAATAATATTTTGAGCGGCATACTTTCATTGTCAACATAACAACCAAGAGATGGCGATATCTTCCATGCCACACACATTATAGGCCGTTCCCAAATAGAATGGTAAAGTTTATACTCCCCCTCCACCAACAAGCATCAATACATGGCTTGCTCGAAACAACGAGTGCCTCCAACTAACAATAGTCCCGGGGGAGTTTTGTTTGCAATTATTTTGATTTGATTTGCAGAAAGCATGGGACTGGCCATCCCGGTGACCAGCCATTTTCTCGTGAGTGAGGAGCGGAGTCCACTCCTCTTGAGAATAACCCGCCTAACATGGAAGATACAGACAACCCTTGTTGATACATGAGCGATTCGAGCATACAAAACAGAATTTCATTTGAAGGTTTAGAGTTTGGCACATACAAATTTACTTGGAACGGCAGGTAGATACAGCATATAGGAAGGTTTGGTGGACTCATATGGAATAACTTTGGGGTTTAAGGGATTGGATGCACAAGCAGTATTCCCACTTAGTACAAGTGAAGGCTAGCAAAAGACTGGGAAGCGACCAACTGGAGAGCGACAACAGTCATGAACATGCATTAAAATTAATGAACATTGAGTGCAAGCATGAGTAGGATATAATCCACCATGAACATAAATATCATGAAGGCTATGTTGATTTTGTTTCAACTACATGCGTGAACATGTGCCAAGTCAAGTCACTTAAATCATTCAAAGGAGGATACCACCCTATCATACCACACCACAACCATTTTAATAGTATGTTGGCACGCAAGGTAAACCATTATAAACTCCTAGCTAATTAAGCATGGCATAAGCAACTATAATCTCTAATTGTCATTGCAAACATGTTTATTCATAATAGGCTGAATCAGGAACGATGAACTAATCATATTTACAAAAAAAAGAGAGGTCGAGTTCATACCAGCTTCTCTCATCTCAAGCGGTTCATCATATATCGTCATTATTGCCTTTCACTTGCACAACCGAACGATGTGAATAATAATAATAGTGCACGTGCATTGGACTAAGCTGGAATCTGCAGGCATTCAATAAACAGGAGAAGACAAGACAATATGGGCTCTTGGTTAAATAAACAATAATGCATATAAGAGCCACTTCAACAATTTCATTATGGTCTTCTCCTATCGACCCCCAAAGAAAACAAAAGAAATAAAAACTATTTACACGGGAAAGCTCCCAACAAGCAAAAGAAGAATAAGAAATCTTTTTGGGCTTTATTTTTAATTATTACTACTACAGCATGGAAGTAAACTAGCTAAAAGCTACTACTAATTTTTTTGGTTTTCTTAAGGTTTTTCAAACACACAAGAAGAAAGCATAAAAAGGAAATAAACTAGCATGGATATTACAGTGAAAAAGTATGAGCACCGACATCTAGCAATGAGTGTGTGTACATGAATGTAATGTCGGTGAGAGATACGTACTCCCCCAAGCTTAGGCTTTTGGCCTAAGTTGGTCTACTGCCACGGATGGCCTGGCGGATATCCAAAGTTGTAGTTGGGGTCGTACTGAGATGCAGTGGCTATCGCATCGTGGGCTGCATCTTGGAGGCGAGCTGCCCTCGTCCTCCTCTCGTACTCATTTGCCTCCTCCCTGGTTATAAAACATCTCCCCTTTGCCTCAAAGTCAAAGAGAGTAGGAGCAGGGAGGACAATATTGACGGCGTGACGCCTGTCAAAGATTAGTCGGTACTAGAGAGGCGGTTCATCCCTCTCAACAAATCGATGGTGAACCATGGCATTAAAATCCAGATAAGAAGGAGGCAATTCCATATCATAATCACGAATAGGTATATCAAGAAAATTAGCTAAACGGGTTGCATAAATTCCACCAAAGAAATCTCCATTAAATCTAGTATTATGCAACCTACGTGCAACAATGGCTCCCAAATTATAATGTTTATCTCCTAATACAGCACTCCTGAGAACACTGAGATCAGGGACACACATGTGGCATGCTTCATCCTTACCATTTATGCACCAACCTATGAAGAGAGCAAAATAATGTATAGCAGGAAAGTGAATGCTCCCTATGGTAGCTTGTGTTATATCTCTAGACTCCCCCACAGTTATACTAGCAAGAAAGTCTCTAAACTCATATTTGCGAGGATCACTAGTGCTACCCCATTGTGGAAGTTTGCAAGCAGTATTAAAATCCTCTAAGTCCATGGTATAAGAATTTTCATAAAGATCAAACAGGACAGTTTGAGAATTGCGTGAAGATGAAAATTCAAACCTTCTCACAAACGAATCAGTGAGATAGTGGTACTGACGGCACTTATCTGCCTCGAAGCTCACAAGATCAGCGTTACGCACATATCGTTAAATTCTTCCTTGATTCCTGCTCGATCCATGAAATCCTCTTAAGGCCATTCACAAGCCCGCACTTGAGCGTCCCTTGGTGGTTAATCATCGGCATCGCGCATTGCGAGCCTAGGTCCTTGCTTCCTTGAAGGGCCACCTTGGTACAATTTCCTAAACATATTTCTTCCTCTGAGAAATTTCTGAAAATTTAAGTAACTTCAAATAAAAGTGAACCAAACTCAACAAAACTGATAGCAACTACTCCTACAAGTGCCTAGAGACTATATCATGCATTAGAATTACTTGGGACAATATAAATTTGACATGCAAGCTCAAGAACATGGTCACCTAGGCAGCACAAATTTGCAATGAATAAAGAACTAGAGCAAAAACTAATTGGACAATTGGAGGAGTCACATACCAAGGAACAATCCCCTAAAGTAGTTTTGTGAGAGGTGCTTTGAGCAAGGAGATCGAAAATCACAGCAAAATGAGCTAGAACTCGTGCTTGGGCTGGTTGGTGATTTTTTGGGAGGAAGAAGGAGTGTGTGGGTGCAGGAATAAGTGGAGGGGAGCCACCATGGGCCCACGAGGCAGGGGGCGCGCCCTGTAGGGGTGGGCGCGCCCTGGACCCTCGTGGCCAGGTGCTTGCTCCCCCTGCTGTGTTCTCAGTGCCAGATATTCTCAAATATTCCAGAAAAAAATCATATTTCAATTTCGGGGCATTTGGAGAACTTTTATTTTCGGGGTATTTTTTATTACACGGATAATTCAGAAAACAGACAGAAAATACTATTTTTGCTTTATTTCAACTAAATAACAGAAAGTAAAAGAAGGGTACAGAAAGTTGTGCTTTCTAACTTCATCCATCTCATGCTCATCAAAAGGAATCCACTAACAAGGTTGATCAGGTCTTGTTAACAAACTCATTCCGAATAACATGGAACCAGAGAAATTTCGAATAACACTATGTTACCTCAACGGGGATATGCACATCCCCAATAATAAGAATATCATATTTCTTCTTGACAGTAGGAAGAGGAAATTCAAAACCTCCAAAAATAATCGATGGAAATTTTCCAATAGAGTTGATACTATGAACTTGAGGTTGTTTCCTCGGCAAGTGTACCGTATGCTCATTACCATTAACATGAAAAGTGACATTGCCTTTATTGCAATCAATAACAGCCCCTGCAGTATTCAAAAAAGATCTTCCAAGCATAATAGACATACTATCGTCCTCGGAAATATCAAGAATAACAAAGTCCGTTAAAATAGTAACATTTGCACCCACAATAGACACATCCTCACAAATACCGACAGGTATAGCAGTTGATTTATCGGCCATTTACAAAGATATTTCAGTAGGTGTCAACTTATTCAAATCAAGTCTACGATATAAAGAGAGAGGCATAACACTAACACCAGCTCCAAGATCACATAAAGCAGTTCTAACATAGTTTCTTTTAATGGAGCATGGTATAGTGGGTACTCATGGATCTCCTAGTTTCTTACGTATTCCACCCTTAAAAGTATAATTAGCAAGCATGGTGGAAATTTCAGCTTCCGGTATCTTTCTCTTATTTGTAACAATATCCTTCATATACTTAGCATAAGGATTCATTTTGAGCATATCAGTTAAACGCATACGCAAAAAGATAGGTCTAATCATTTCAGCAAAGCGCTCAAAATCCTCATCATCCTTTTTCTTGGATGGTTTGGGAGGAAAAGGCATGGGTTTTTGAACCCATGGTTCTCTTTATTTGCCATGCTTCCTAGCAACAAAGTCTCTCTTATCATAACGTTGATTCTTTGATTGTGGGTTATCAACATCAACAGCAGGTTCAGTTTCTACATCATTATCATTGCTAGGTCGAGCATCAACATGAACATCATCATTAACATTATCACTAGGTTCATGTTCATTACCAGATTGTGTTTCAGCATCGGAAATAGAAATATCATTGGGATTCTCAGGTGTGTCTATAACAGGTTCACTAGAAGCATGCAAAGTCCTATCATTTTTCTTTTTCTTCCTCTTAGAAGGACTAGGTGCATCAATATTATTTCTCTGAGAATCCTGCTCAATTCTCTTAGGATGGCCTTCAGGATACAAAGGTTCCTGAGTCATTTTACCAGTTCTAGTAGCCACTCTAACAGCAAAATCATTATTCTTACTATTCAATTCATTGAGCAAATCATTCTGAGCTTTAAGTACTTGTTCTACTTGAGTGGTAACCATAGAAGCATGTTTACTAATGATTTTAAGTTCACCTTTAACTCTAGACATATAATCACTCAAGTATTCAATCATATAAGCATTGTGTTTTAATTGTCTGCCAAAATAAGCATTGAAGTTTTCTTGTTTAACAATAAAATTATCAAACTCATCTAAGCATTGGCTAGCAGACTTATAACGAGGAATGTCACCTTCATCAAATCTATAGAGAGAATTTACCTTTACTACCTGTGTCGGGTTATCAGGACAATGTATTTCTTCAACAGGCGGTAAATTAAGAAAATGTATTTCTTCAACAGGAGGTAAATTCTTAACATCTTCAGCTTTTATACCTTTTTCTTTCATAGATTTCTTTGCCTTTTGCATCTCTTCAGGACTGAGAAATAGAACACCCCTTTTCTTCGGAGCTGGCTTAGGAGTTGGTTCAGGAAGTGTCAATTTATTTTCATTAGTCAACATATTATTCAATAGAATTCCAGCTTGATCAACAGTTCTTTCCCTGAAAACACAACCAGCACAACTATCCAGGTGGTCTCTGGAAGCATCGGTTAGTCCATTATAGAAGATATCAAGTATTTCATTTTTCTTGAGAGGATGATCAGGCAATGCATTAAGTAATTGGAGAAGCCTTCCCCAAGCTTGTGGGAGACTCTCTTCTTCAATTTGCACAAAATTATATATATCCCTTAAAGCAGCTTGTTTCTTATGAGCAGGGAAATATTTAGCAGAGAAGTAATAAATCATATCCTGGGGACTACGAACACAACCAGGATCAAGAGAATTAAACCATATCTTAGCATCACCCTTTAATGAGAACGGAAATATCTTAAGGATATAATAGTAGCGAGTTTTCTCATCATTAGTGAACAGGGTGGCTATATCATTTAATTTAGTAAGATGTGCCACAACAGTTTCAGATTCATAGCGATAGAAAGGATCAGATTCAACCAAAGTAATTATATCAGGGTCGACAAAGAATTCATAATCCTTATCAGTAACAAAGATAGGTGAAGTAGCATAAGCAGGATCATATTTCATTCTAGCATTCAGAGTTTTTTGTTTCAGCTTAGCTAATAATTTCTTAAGATCACTTCTATCATTGCAAGCAAGAAAGTCTCTAGCAGTTTCTTCATCCATAGCATAACCCTCAGGCACAGCAGGCAATTCATATCTAGGGGGAGAATCTTCATCATCACTTTCATCAATATTATCAGTTTCAATAATTTCATTCTCTCTAGCCCTAGCAAGTTGTTCATCAAGAAATTCACCAAGTGGCACAATAGTATCAAGCACAGAAGTAGTTTCATCATAAGTATCATGCATAGCAGAAGTGGAATCATCAATAACATGCGACATATCAGAATTAATAGCAGAAGCAAGTTTAGGTGTCGCAAGCTTACTCAAAACAGAAGGTGAATCAAGTGTAGAGTTAGATGGCAGTTCTTACCTCCCCTCGTAGTTGAGGGATAACTTTTAGTTTTCGCGTCTTTTAAGTTCTTCATAGTGACCAGCAGATATAAATCCCAGGTGACTCAAAGAATAGAGCTATGCTCCCCGGCAACGGCGCCAGAAAATAGTCTTGATAACCCACAAGTATAGGGGATCGCAACAGTTTTTGAGGGTAGAGCATTCAACCCAAATTTATTGATTCCACACAAGGGGAGCCAAAGAATATTCTCAAGTATTAGTTGAGTTGTCAATTCAACCACACCTGGATAACTTAATATCTACAGCAAAGTATTTAGTAGCAAAGTTGTATGGAAGTAACGATAACAGTAGCAAAAGTAATATTTTTGGGTTTTATAGTGATTGTAACAGTACCAACGGAAAAGTAAATAAGCGAAGAACAATATGTGAAAAGCTCGTAGGCATTGGATCGGTGATGGAGAATTATGCCGGATGCGGTTCATCATGTAACAGTCATAACATAGGGTGACACAGAACTAGCTCCATTTCATCAATGTAATGTAGGCATGTATTCTGAATATAGTCATACGTGCTTATGGAAAAGGACTTGCATGACATCTTTTGTCCTACCCTCCCGTGGCAGTGGGGTCCTAGCGGAAACTAAGGGATATTAAGGCCTCCTTTCAATAGAGTACTGGACCAAAGCATTAACACATAGTGAATACATGAACTCCTCAAACTACGGTCATCACCGGGAGTGGTCCCGATTATTGTCATTTCGGGGTTGCCGGATCATAACACATAGTAGGTGCCACATTGAGATCACTCCTCAAACTTCCTTGCAAATAGTAATCTCAACGTGGTAATTGATTTATGACGAGTTCTTGAATTAGAGTGAGTTTGTGATATAGTGATCTCAATGTGGATTTCACATTTCATGGTATCCCTAGTAAGTTTTTCATTGCAAATTCAAATTTAAAAGATGAACGTTATGGTGGTGAGAAAACTTTGTATGTATCAAGCATATGACCACACACACACACACGAATACAACAACAATCCGTATGTGGCAGTCCATTTGAAATCTCTAAAAAGAATAATATTTAGGAACGAAGGGAGTAAAATGTAAGACATGCATGGTCCTCAATTCATTATTTAAAATGAACAGGAAACTGAAACATGAATATTAAGCCTAGTGCTACATACATGCAAATTTTGTGTTTTGGCGGAGCTATGTAGATTGTCGGGGGTTAACCCCTTGACCTTAGATAAAATTGTGAAGCTCTGTTTAGGATTGTTTAGATTCTATTATTTGAACAGTATATTTGTCCCCACCCTCCCAAACACCGATTGGTTGTGCACCCCCCTCCTCCCCGGGAAAATATCATGTGCCCCCACACCTTAGATGTTATATGCTGATACGCATTGCTTGGAGCTTATAGATCTGAGATATAGCAGCTCACAGGATGTCTTAATATTTTTACAGGAAACCTTAATGAGTTTGAGAATTGCACACAATTTGTACAAAAACTACTCAGATGCCCTTGGATCCCATATCCAACGACCTCGAAGCTCGTATCACCGTAGCATCTAAGATGAAGGAGGACCTCATATTCTCCTGGATGTAAGAATATCATGTGCTACCACACCTTAGATGCTTTGGTAATACAAGCTCTTAGGAGCCGTCGGATTTTTGATCCAACAACTCCTCGGTGGTTCGAATGTTTTTTGCAGAAAAGCCCCCAAAGAGTTCGGCCACTGCTTACAAGCACAAAGACTGCTCAGATGCCATTCGATCTCGGATTGAACGACCTCGAAGCTCATATCACCGTAGCATCCAAGATGCGAGAGCACCTAATGTTTTCTCGCATGGGAGAATATGAGGTGCTCCCACACCATAGATTCTATGGTGATACGAGTTCCCGAAGATCTAACGGCTCACAGTAGAAGGTTTGAATGTTTTTGCAATATACGCCTGAGAGAGTTTGGGAATTGAGCAGAAAGTACAAGTACCACGCACGTGGCATCTGATCACATATCATATGACCTAGATGCTCGTATCATCGTAGCGGCTAATTAAGCCACGGGGAGCACCTAATATGAGCAATGGGGAGCCGTTGGATCCAAGATGCAGCGGCACACACGAGGCCTGAATGTTTTATTTGCAAAAAAAACCTTGGAGAGTTTGGAAATTGCGCATAATTACAAAGACTACTCCCAAGCCATTGGATCTCAGTTCCAACGGCGTAAAAACTCGTATCACCATAGCATCTAAGCTGTGGGGTGGATGTGATATTCTATGCCGCTGTCATTTTTGTTCCTAAACTTGCAAAATACATGTAACTCGTGCCGTTACTTGTCTAACCGCGCAAAGTGTTTGTTCAAAAAAATCATCCTACACTGAAATATCGGAACAACACACGGGGGTCCCACTTTTTTGATCAAATTTGGACCTAAAACTAACAAATCTGAAAGACGAGATTCAAACTGGCAACCTAGACTACAAAGCGTAAGTCGATAGCCTGAAACAACAACGGTTGTTGGCTTTGTCCCATAACTTGATTTTATACAGTATTACATTGAGTAGAGTAGAGGGAGTGGCTCGTCAACACATGCATTCATACGTCTCCAACGTATCTATAATTTTTGATTGTTCCATGCTATTATATTATCTGTTTTGGATGTTTTATATGCATTAATATGCTATTTTATATGATTTTTGGGACTAACCTATTAACCTAGAGCCCAGTGCTAGTTTCTATTTTTTTCTTGTTTAGAGTTTCGCAGAAAAGGAATACCAAATGGAATAAAACTTTTGCCATGATTTTTCTTGGACCAGAAGACACCCATGAGACTTGGAGTGCAAGTCAGAGGAGCCTCGAGGCAGCCACAAGGGGGGATGGCGCGCCCAGGGGGTGGGGCACGCCCCCCGACCTTGTGGGCCCCTCGTAGCTCCCCTGACCTAATTCTTCCTCCTGTATACTCTTATACCCCAAAAACATCCAGGGGAGCCACGAAACCACTTTTCCACCGCTGCAACCTTGTGTACCCGTGAGATCCCATATTGGGACCTTTTCCTGCATCCTGCCGGAGGGGGAATCGATCACGGAGAGCTTCTACATCAACACCATTGCCTCCCCGATGAAGCGTGAGTAGTTCACTTCAGACCTACGGGTCCATAGCTAGTAGCTAGATGGCTTCTTCTCTCTCTTTGGTTCTCAATACAAAGTTCTCTCGATGTTCTTGGACATCTATTCGATGTAGTACTCTTTTGCGGTGCATTTGCCGAGATCCGATGAATTGTGGATTTATGAGCAGCTTATCTATGAATATTATTTGAATCTCCTCTGAATTCTTATATGCATGATTTGATATCTTTGCAAGTCTCTTCGAACTATCGATTTGGTTTGGCCAACTAGATTGGTTTTTCTTGCAATGGGAGAAGTGCTTAGCTTTGGGTTCAATCTTGCAGTGTCCTTTCCCAGTGATAGTAGGGGCAGCAAGGCACATATTGTATTGTTGCCATCGAGGATAAAAAGATGGGGTTTTCATCATATTGCTTGAGTTAATCCCGCTACATCATGTCATCTTGCTTAATGCGTTACTCTGTTCTTATGAACTTAATACTCTAGATGCAGGCAGGAGTCGGTCGATGTGTGGAGTAATAGTAGTAGATGCAGAATCGTTTCGGTCTACTTGACACGGACGTGATGCCTATATTCATGATCATTGCCATAGATATCGTCATAAGTTTGCGCTTTTCTATCAATTGCTTGGCAGTAATTTGTTCACCCACCGTAATAATTTTTATCTCGAGAGAAGCCTCTAGTGAAACCTATGGCCCCCGGGTCTATTTTCAATCATATAAGTTTCCGATCTACAATCTCTAGTTTCCTATTTACTTTCTTTGCAATCTTTACTTTCCGCTCCATAAACCAAAAATACCAAAAATATTACTTTACGGTTTATCCATCTTTATCAGATCTCACTTTGCGAATAACCGTGAAGGGATTCACAACCCCTTTGTCACGTTGGTGGCAAGTTGGTGTTTGTTTGTGCAGGTCAGTGGCTTGTTGTGTAGTCTCCTACTGGATTGATACCTTGGTTCTCAAAACTGAGGGAAATACTTATGCTCCTTTGCTGCATCACCCTTTCCTCTTCAAGGGAAAAACCAACACGAGCTCAAGAGGTAGCATGCATGACCGTTGACTCACTTAATGGTGGGTCCCAGGTCTGCGATCACTCTCTCCTCTCCATCATCTAACCTTTAGACACACGGGTGCATACGAAGAGCAGCGCTAGCTTACCGTGGTGTTATTATAACTAAAAAAAGCTTGGAAAATAGAAGAATCGCCTAGAACAAGAGACGTTGTGGCTGGTCGAGACAGAGCTAACCACACCTATCCTCCATGCCACGTTAGCATGATGAAGCTGTGTGGCTAGTGGGGTGTTTTCGACCGAGTGGCTGGGTCCCGAGGTCGAACCATAGGTAGTATGTCTAATACAGTATATTTTTATACACACATTTGTCCTCGGTGCCGAGACGTGGCACACCCTCCCGCGTGGTTTTGGGGTCCTCCCAGGTGGTGCACTCATATATTCTTCCTTGCCGAGACGTGGGACGCCCTACCACGCGTTTTCTGGTCCTCCTTGGTCGTAGCGCTGAAGCAAGTAAATGAGTCATCAAATCACGAAAGACCACCTTTCCCGCCAAGTACATCAGTGAAGCACGGTGGCTAGCTAGTTGGGCTAGTGCGGACGATTAGCTAGGCCACCGCCACATTTGTTTTTTCACCCCTTTTTTTATCTCCTTGCCGGCAGGTAAATTTAAATATCCACCGCGGCGTTGCTCTGGTCTTTGGGTGCGGCAGGCATGGCAGGATTTTTAATTTTTTGATTGACGGGAGCAGGCGTGGTAGGATTTTTAATTTTTTGATTGACGGGAGCAGGCGCGGCAGCAATTAGTCATGATGACTCCGGGTGTAAAACCCACTACTCCCTGATGTGAAAAGTCGTCGACTGGTGTTTTCCCATGGTGAAAACCAAAAGATTCACCCCGCTCCTCGGCTGGCTCCCTCCGCCTTCCCGTAGATTGCATTGGCTTTCAGTCGTTTCGCCGCCTTTGCTTCCTCTCCATATTGCTTCTACCTGGTGCCATGGCGGCGCAGCAGATCACGGAGTCTGAGGTGAGGCACCTGACACAGGAGCTCCAGGCCAAGGATGCGGAGCTCAGGGCCAAGGACGTGGAGCTCCATGAGCTCAAGGAGGAGACGAGTCCATGCTCCTCCTTTATGTGCAGGAGTTCACGGAGCTTCAAAAGCGGCAGGCGTCCACCACAAAGATGCTCGAGGCGTCGGCGGCGTT
Organism: Triticum aestivum; assembly: GCF_018294505.1. Taxonomy (NCBI): domain Eukaryota; kingdom Viridiplantae; phylum Streptophyta; class Magnoliopsida; order Poales; family Poaceae; genus Triticum; species Triticum aestivum. The sequence goes on from NC_057811.1 coordinate 377,565,158, forward strand.
GCTGCATAAAGTGGGAGATACGATAGGCCGTCAGGCGAGCCGGCTGGAGCGTGAGCGGGCCGATCGTGACGAGGTCTAGGATCGCCTCAGCCACTTGGTGGACCATGTTGCCACGCACGTGTTGCGGCTGTGCGATGCCTACCGTCGTGCCAGCGTGACCATGCCGGCCGTCGGGCTAAACCCGTTCGACCACCCCGTCGACTTCAACGAGTTGCGGCTTCCTGACCTGGTCTCCTTCTTCACCTATATCTCTCAGGAGCTGAGCCATCTCCGCGTGATGGTGGGGGCGGAGCTAGACAAGGAGGGGTTGCGGGCTGCCGTCGCTGTTGCCGGGCAAATCCTCTCAGGGCTCCATCACCAGAATCCATTCGTGCCATTGGACGCCGTCTTTGACGAGCTGGCACCCGTCGACCGGGAGCGGGCTCTGCGGGCGGTTGCACCCTGCATCACCAACGTCGTGCGCCTCGAGAAGCAGAAGGACTTCGGTGGTGTTTAGGCGTCCTCTGCATGGGCATGTCCATGTCTTGGCACAACATGACCATTGGATCAAACTCAGACGGTGCAGATCAGTCACTGTAGCACAAAGCATGTGGGTGTGTTTGGTTGCATTCTCATCTCAATATAGTTGTTCCCTCTTCGTGCATGCTCATCTCAGCACCCCTCTTCATGCATACTCATAGTGTATTTGTGTGAACCTACTAGTGTGGACTCATGCACCCATCATGCACTCTGCCAAACACCCAAAAGTGGGTCGAGAAGGGAACTTTTTCTCCCATCCCGTGCACCCTTCATACACCCTGCCTAACACTGATTCATGCTTCATATGGTTCGTGTTCCGTGGATTACTGTAGCACCGTACTCTCCGTGCGCCGTAGACCTAGTTCTGTTAACATTGATCTCACCATTCAATCTCGACCGGACAGTCAAAAAAGGGGTACTATGTTACATTACTGTTCATATAGTTGACATGCGCACAACATCATTTGTTATCGTCATATCTTACTACACTAGCAACAAGATTATGTAGTACTAACGTATGAACCACTGCACATGCCTAGTAGTAGGAGCACTGTGTAAGTTCAAATGGCTGCCGTGTTTCGCACTCCTTCGTCGTAAGAGTGGAAACGCTTGTTGTAATCATTTTTCTTCTTCAGAAAAACAGTGGACACGCTCTACCGTGCGGATCCTCCTCGACAGTCGTCGGGAACCTTGCTACTAGCCATGCACTAAATTACTCCGTAGTAGAGTGCCCGACTGCATGGTAGACTACCGTGATCGAAGCGCTGCAATAATGCCCACTGAGCCGTCACATCACAAAACCCCCTTGATGTCGCTTGAAGCTACGTCGGTATTTCCCCAAAGAGGAAGGGATGATGCAGCACAGCGCCGGTAGGTATTTCCCTCAGATATGAAACCAAGGTTATCGAACCAGTAGGAGAACCAAGCAACACAACGCAAACAACCCCTGCGCACAAATAACAACCACTCCCAACCCGAGGTGTTAAAGGAGTTGTCAATCCCTGTTGGGTAACGGCGCCAGAAACGGTGCGTGGATGGGAGAAAGTTGTAATAGATTGAATAAATAGATCGCAAATAAATAAAGTGCAGCAAAGTATTCTTGTATTTTTGGTTTAATAGATCTAAAAATAAATGCAAGGAAAAAGTAGATCGCAAAGGCAAATATATGAGAAAGAGACCCGGGGCCATAGATTTCACTAGTGGCTTCTCTTGAGAAAAATAGCAAACGGTGGGTGAACAAATTACTGTTGGGCAATTGATAGAACTTCAAATACTCATGATGATATCCAGGCAATGATCATTATATAGGCATCACGTCCAAGATTAGTAGACCGACTCCTGCTTGCATCTACTACTATTACTCCACACATCGACTGCTATCCAGCATGCATCTAGTGTATTAAGTTCATGGAAAAATGGAGTAATGCAATAAGAATGATGACATGATGTAGACAAGATCTATCTATGTAGAGATAGACCCCATCGTTTTATCCTTAGTAGAAACGATACATACGTGTTGTTTCTGAAAGCACAAGTGCTCCCTGGGTGATTTTGGTAATTAATGTCAACATATCTCTTGTTGGACTAATGCCTTTATCTAGTATATTTTAGATATGTTCAACAATGGAGTGGCGTGGACAAGAGGATGTGGAACCCCTTCTAAATGCTAGGACAAAGGATTGGCTCAAGCTCCAAAGCTCAAGACTCTACATTTTATTTTTAGTGATCCAAGATCACATTGAGTCCATAGGAAAAGCCAATACTATTAAAAGGGGATGAGGTGTTGCTTAATGGCTTGCTTGCTCAAAGTGCTTAGTGATATGCTCCAAATCCCTCAACCACTTTCTCATATCCACACATGTCCCAAACCAAAAGTCAATCTCGGCCCCACCGAAATAGTCTATCCGGCGCCACCAAGTTCACTTGACATAGCCACTGCCAGAAACCCTAATCAATTCGGTCTCACCGATGGGATCCCAGTCTCACCTAGATGGGCTTGCAAACTCTCTGTTGCCTGTTGCAGTTATTTCGGTCTCACCGAGATTTGTAATCGGTCTCATCGAGTTTGCTTGACCAACTCTCTGGTTAGCTCTTTACCAAAATCGGTCCCACCGAGTTTGCGTAATCGGTCAAACCGAGATGAGGTTTTACCCTAACCCTAGCACATCGGTCCCACTGAAATGCCTAACGGTCACATTATGAACTGAATCGGTCTGACCAAATTTTTTAATTCGGTCTCACCGAGTTTGGTGAATTGTGTGTAACGGTTAGATTTTGTGTGGAGGCTATATATACCCCTCCACCCACTCTTCACTTGTGGAGAAAGCCATCAGAACATGCCTACACTTCCAGCATATATTTTCTGAGAGAGAACCACCTACTCGTGTGTTGAGGTCAAGATATTCCATTCCAACCACATAAATCTTGATCTCTAGCCTTCTCCAAGTTGCTTTCCACTCAAATCATCTTTCCACCAAATCCAAATCTATGAGAGAGAGTTGACTGTTGGGGAGGCTATCATTTGAAGCACAAGAGCAAGGAGTTCATCATCAACACACCATCTATTACCTTTTGGAGAGTGGTGTCTCCTAGATTGGTTAGGTGTCACTTGGGAGCCTCCGTCAAGATTGTGGAGTTGAACCAAGGAGTTTGTACGGGCAAGGAGATCGCCTACTTCGTGAAGATCTACACTCGTGAGGCAAGTCCTTTTTGGGCGATGGCCATGGTGGGATAGACAAGGTTGCTTCTTCGTGGACCCTTCGTGGGTGGAGCCCTCCGTGGACTCGCACAACCGTTACCCTTCGTGGGTTGAAGTCTCCATCAACGATAGCACCACCTATCGGAACCACGCCAAAAATCTCCGTGTCTCCAATTGCGTTTGCACACTCCAATCCTATCCCTATACATTCTCATAAATTACATGCTTTACTTTCTACTGCTTATATGCTCTTGTCATGCTTGCTTGATATGTATTGTGAATGTGTAAACTTGTGCTAAAACTCCACCTTAACTTGAAGAATTTAAAAACTGCAACTTTTCTTTGCTAAGAGTCTATTCACCCCCCCTCTAGACACCTCTTCTCGATCCTTTCAGATTCCCTTTCTGTCACTGGGATCAAGCACCGTAAGATCAAACCCACTACAAAGCACCTCTTCCCATTGCAAGATAAATAGATCAAGTTAGCCAAACAAAACCCAAATATCGGAGAAGAAATATGAGGCTATAAGAAATCATGCATATAAGAGACCAAAGAAACTCAAATAACTTTCATGGATATAAAAAGATAGATCTGATCATAAACTCAAAGTTCATCGATCCCAACAAACACACCGCAAAAGAGTTACATCATATGGATCTCCAAGATACCATTGTATTAAGAATTCAGCGAGAGAGAGGAAGCCATCTGTAACATCCCAAATTTTCAATTTGGAATGTTATACATAGATCATCACTGCATATCATGTTTTGTTGCATTTTGACAAATCCTCGATAAATCCTAAGCAACTCAAGGACCCTCGGAGAGAGTTGAGGATTTTCTCATATTTTCAAATTTGATTTTTAAACGAGGATTTTGGTTTTAATTATTTTTCTCTCCGGAAAAATATTTTATTTTAAATAAACGAGAGGAGAAAATATGACTTATCCAAAACAATTGAAATACTGGAGGAAAAATGTTAAAATCATTATTTGGAATTTATTTGGATTTGATTTGCAATTTTTATTGCATTTAAAAATATGCATGTTTTCAAAATACTTATTTTTGATTTTAAAAATGTTCACCCTATTCTAGATTTTCTAACTAGACGTGGAAAATTTATTTCATATTTTTCTGATTTTTATTTATTTTTCTACGCAATTTTTTTCACGGAACTTATTTAAAAAAAACAAACGCGCCGCGCCGACTGGGCCGAGCCCAGCCGACGGCCCGCCCCGTCGCCCTCTCCTCTTCCCGCACGCCTCGCCGCCGCCGAAGTGCACCATCGCCACGGTAGCCGCCGCCGCCTCGGATGCCCCTTCCCCAAGCCACCCTAGCCCCCCCTTCCATAAATAGACCCCCCTCTCTTTCCTCACCACCGCCGCC